>NW_023425593.1:877500-918672 GCF_014108245.1 Pipistrellus kuhlii | reverse complement strand
AACCCCCTCACACCGCGCCCCCCCTCACGGCCATACCTCCCCCGTCACACCGCGCCCCCCCTCACGGCCATACCTCCCCCCTCACACCGCGCCCCCCCTCACGGCCATACCTCCCCCCTCACACCGCGCCCCCCCACGGCCACACCCCTCTCGCACCGCGCCCCCCTCGCGCCCCCCAGGGTCTCTCTGGGAGCCGGCAGGGCTCAGGCCATTGCCCCCAGGAATTGTCAGTTACGTCCGTTAATGGAGCTTCTGGTTAGCCGGGTGCGGGAGCCGGAGCCCACTGTGCACCCTCTGTTTCCAGAGCTCTGGGTGTCTGGGTGCCTGGAGGGCTCGGGCTCTCCCCTCAGGGCCTCACCCCCCTCCCCCGGGTCCCTGCCGCCTGCAGCTTCATCTACTCGGTGCTGGTGATCGTCTCCGCGGCCCTCTACCTGGCAGGCGTGGAGGCGTACCTGGCCGTCATGGTGTTCGCCCTGGTGCTGGGCTGGATGAACGCCCTGTACTTCACGCGCGGCCTGAAGCTCACGGGCACCTACAGCATCATGATCCAGAAGGTGGGAGGCGGGGGCCTCTGAGCGGTCCCACCGGCAGGCGGTGGCCGTGCCCCCACGGGCAGGCGGGCGGGCGGGCGCGGGGCGGCGGGCCTGGCCCCGGGAGGGCCGGGGCGTGGGGAGGGGGTTGGGACCGAGCGTCGGGAGAGCGAGAAGCGCGTGTCTCACCCTGGCCTCTGCCCTCCCGCGGCGGCTGCAGATCCTCTTCAAAGACCTGTTCCGCTTCCTGCTGGTCTACCTGCTCTTCATGATCGGCTACGCGTCCGGTGAGCTGGGCGCCGGGGCTGTGGGGGGTGTGTGTGTGTGTGTGTGTGTGAGGACCAGCGGGCAGTGATGTGGGGAGCGTACGCAGCTGTGCGGGGTCCTCACGGCCTGCCGTGGCCGGGCTGAGGCCTCCCCACCCCGCCTCTTAGCTCTGCGACAAGCCTGGGAGGCAGCAGCCTTGGCTGTCTCCTCCCGCAGACAGGAAACAGGCTTAGGACCGCGACGTGACTTGCCCAGCGAGAGACTGGCATGTCGGCTGTTACTGCGAGACACCGATGAGCCGCGGGGGCTGCAGACAGCCGCCATGATACACCCTCCGGCTGGCTCCCAGGCCGGGTCGGCTCAGCTGGGGGCTGGGCGGGCGGCCTGGGCTGGCAGGGGACCTCTGGGGGGGACTTTGCTGTCCCCTGTGGTCACTCCTCCAGCAGCTCCCGGGGCTGGGCGCAGGGTGGCCTGGGGGGATCTCAGACGCGAGCGGAAGGGGCCGGGGTCACCTCCTGGCCCGGCATCACGTCCGCCCCCTCGACCGGCCAAAGCAGGACTGAGCGGCCTCGGTCAGAGGTGGGGACAGACTACAGGCGTCCTCAAACTTTTTAAAGTGGGGGCCAGATCACGGCCCCTGAGAGAGCTGGAGGGCCGGACTATATGAACTACTAATTCCTACTGTAACACCTCGGCTGCGCTCACTGCCCAAAAAACCTGGCGGGCCGGATCAGACTCCTCTGCGGGCCGATGTGGCCCGCGGGCCGTAGTTTGAAGACGCCTGGAGACCCTCCCAGACGGCACTGCAGAGCCACACGAAGGGGCGTGGCCACTGGGGAGAGTGAGTTTGCATAAGGGATCTTTCAGCTCAGGACGTTTTATTGTTTGTTTGTTTATTACTGATTTCAGAGAGGAAGGGAGAGGGAGAGGGAGAGAGAGAAACATCAATGAAGAGAGAATCATGGATCAGCTGCCTCCTGCATGCCCCCTCCTGGGGATTGTGCCCACAATCCAGGCATGCGCCCTGACCGGAAATCGAACCCTGACCTCCTGGCTCATAGGCCAGTGCTCACCACTGAGCCACACCGGTCGGGCAGCCCAGGTCCTTTTTAAAGCTCAATACTGGCTCCCTCAAATACGGCTTCTCCGTGATGTCATGGTGCCGCGGGACCCCCGCAGGTCAGGCTGGGGAGGGACAGGAGTGGGGAGAGGGACCAGGAGTGGGGATATGAACCATGCCCTCGGGCTGGTCCCGAGGGGGCGGCTGGCATCCGAAGGGAGTGGCCGGCCTCACTCGGCCTCACTGCCATCTGGGGGGGTGGTGGGGACCGCCCTGCCGCGGAGTGTGTGGCAGCGCTGTTGCAGCCCGGGGGGCGGGCTGTTTGGGAGCCAGAGCTGTAGCCTTTGCTGGGGGAGGGACCGGTGCAGCGGCCTCGCAGGGACGGACTGAGAAGACTGGCCAGAGTGTTGGGTTCCACGGTGGTTTCGGATTCGGGTCAAGTCCAGCCCCACTGCATCCTCATGGTAGAAACTGAGGCAGAAGCTGTGGTCGCAGCGGCAGCTGTGGCAGGCGTGGCCCCGGCGTCTGCCGCGGGACCCCCGCTGCCCAGCCTGAGACCGACAGGACGCGGGCGGCACACGTGCGCGTGTTCTGCACGTTCGTGCCGCGACAGGCATTGCCAGTGGGTCACAGAGCTGCTTTTCTGATGAGTCCAGACGGGACTTCAGAATCCTTCTCAACACACATCCAGCGGCCACTGCGCACCTCCCTGGGCGGGCACGACCTGTGGCCCCGGCGGAAGGCACGGCGGCCCTCGAAGCCCCTGAGCGCAGGGCTCGGCCCGCGGCCCGCTGCCCGGGGCCCGGGGCCCGGGGCCCGCTGCCCGCTGCCCGGGGCCCGCGGCCCGCTTGACCGGGGCCCGCTGCCCGCTGCCTGCTGCCCGGGGCCCGCTGCCCGCTGCCCGGGGCCCGCTGCCCGCTGCCCGCTGCCCGGGGCCCGCTGCCCGCTGCCCGGGGCCCGCTGCCCGCTGCCCGGGGCCCGGGGCCCGCTGCCCGCTGCCCGCTGCCCGCTGCCCGGGGCCCGCTGCCCGCTGCCCGGGCCCGCTGCCCGGGGGCCCGCTGCCCGCTGCCGGGGCCCGCTGCCCGCTGCCCGGGCCCGCTGCCCGGGGCCCGCTGCCCGCTGCCCGCTGCCCGGGGCCGGCCGTGGCTGCTGCCCGCTGCCCGCTGCCCGGGGCCCGCTGCCCGCTGCCCGGGGCCGGGGCCCGCTGCCCGCTGCCCGCTGCCCGCTGCCCGGGGCCCGCTGCCCGCTGCCCGGGGCCCGCTGCCCGCTGCCCGGGGCCCGCTGCCCGGGGCCCGCTGCCCGCTGCCCGGGGCCCGCTGCCCGCTGCCCGGGGCCCGCTGCCCGGGGCCCGCTGCCCGCTGCCCGGGGCCCGCTGCCCGCTGCCCGGGGCCGGCCGTGGCTGCTGCCCGCTGCCCGCTGCCCGGGGCCCGGGGCCGGCCGTGGCTGCTGCTCGCGTGGGGAGGCTCTGAGCTGCGGCGGGGCCGGGATGGTCTGCAGGGTGAGGGCCTCCGTGAGGGGCTTCTGTGCAGGCGGCGCTGGCTCCGGCCCCTCCTCGGGGCTGTGAGCAGAGTCCGCCCTGGGCTGGGCACCCCGGGCTCCGGGGCCTTCGGGAACGCTGGGCTGACCGGGCCTCTCAGCCTCGGTGCCTGTGGGGCCGGAGGGTTCTCTTCCGGGCTGGCCTGTGGGTGAGGGTTTGCCACGTCCCTGGCCTCTGCCGAGAACACGCCAGCGGCACCCCCCACCCCCCAGCATGGCGGCCAGACACGCCTCAGGACACTGCAGATGCCCCGGGAGGGTCACCCCAGCTGCAGGACCGCCTCCTCAATGAGGAGCAGTGGCCTTGGATCCGGGAGAGCCTGGCCTGGCTGCCCTGCTGGGAGCCCGGGGCCGAGCTCTCCAGTCACCAGCCTCAGGTCTCCCCTCCCCCAACGGGAATGACCCCCCCCCCCCCAACTCAGCACATCTGGCTCAGCGAGTGCCTCCCGCCCCCGCAGCCCTGGTGTCCCTGCTGAACCCGTGCGCCAGCATGAAGGCGTGCGGCCAGGACCAGGCCAACTGCACGGCGCCCACCTACCCCTCCTGCCGCGACAGCGACACCTTCAGCACCTTCCTGCTGGACCTCTTCAAGCTGACCATCGGCATGGGCGACCTGGAGATGCTGAGCAGCACGAAGTACCCCGCCGTGTTCATCGTGCTGCTGGTCACCTACATCATCCTCACCTTCGTGCTGCTGCTCAACATGCTCATCGCCCTCATGGGCGAGACCGTGGGCCAGGTGTCCAAGGAGAGCAAGCACATCTGGAAGCTGCAGGTGAGCCGGCCCCGTCCCCCCAGGGGGGCCCGGACCCACCGCACCTCCTCAGCCTCCCCTCCGCCTCCTGCCTCCACCTCCCTGCCTGTGAGATGGGCACCCAGGTTGTGCCTGCTTCCCAGAGCCCCCTGCTGCGCTGCCAGCGCTTCTTGCCTGACCACCAGCGAGGGTCTCACCCACCGTGGGGTCAGTCACAGGACAAGGTCGCCCCGACACCAAGAGAGCTCAGGGAGCCGGGCAGGCAGCCGGGGTCTGCGCTGAGGCTGGGCAGCTGCCAGGGCCCCCCCCCGCCCCCCCCCCGCCCCCCGTGCTTATTGAGTGGAAGACCGTGGCCTGGGCCTCTGTGGCCGGGAGAGGTGGGGGCGGGGCTGCTTTGCTTCCGGGGGATTCCGGCGATCCTGGGAGGCCGAGGCCTGGGCCCGCTCAGCTCCCGAATCCGGGTTTTCGCAGTCAGTGGCACTGCAGGCCAAGGAGAGGGCGTGGGGAGAGACGGGACCGAGGCCACCCGCCCAGCCGGGCCTCGGCACCGTCCAGGCCGGCTCTGGATCCTCACCCCCAGGCCTCAGTGTCCCCACTGGGTGAGACTCGAACGATGCAGATTGGATTGGATTGGACCAGCAATGATTTATTTTTTCCTTTATCCGTTAAAAAAACTTAATGCAGAGTTCTAAAGCGAAGAGATTTCATGTAAAAATCCAGGCGTGGCCTCTCCTGGCAGGGTGGCCCACATTCTGCCGGGGGGCCAGGAGGTTGGGGGGCCGGGGGGCCGGGGGTGGCTGCCCCTTTGCTGTGTCCCAGTCCCTCCCCCTCCCGGCGCTCCCCACGCCGAGGGGCGGCTGCTGTGCGGGTCCCGCCTCGCCGTTCGTCCTGCGGGTCCGGGGTCCGGGTCAGTAGCTGTCTCCAGGCCTGCGTCCCCGCCCCCGCCTGTCACCCCTGCCCTCAGGGCGGTGGGGGCTCACCGGCCCGCGCCCTCCCCACAGTGGGCCACCACCATCCTGGACATCGAGCGCTCCTTCCCCGTGTTCCTGAGGAAGGCCTTCCGCTCCGGCGAGATGGTCACCGTGGGCAAGAGCTCGGACGGCACCCCCGACCGCAGGTGGTGCTTCAGGTGAGGCGGCGGCCGGGCGGCTGGGGGGACGGCCGGGCGGCCGGGCGGCCGGGCGGCCGGGACGGGGCGGGTCCTCCCGTGAGATGGAGCCACAGGCCCGGAAGGTCCTGCCCGTCGTTCTGTTCCGCTGGCCGAGGTTGGGCGAATCGGTTCGCCCTCAGCCTTGGTTTCCTCATCTGTGAAATGGGCACAGTGCTAGCACCGCCCGGCCCGCTGTGCGATGGGGTGGGTCACCCGGAGACAGTAGCTGCCGTGCACCAGGGACACCGTCTCAGGGCGTCACCCCGCTGACAAACAGCGGGGGCCTCGCTGAGAGGGGAGAGGACCCGGCAGCCTCCCGGGCCTGCCTGTTACCCAGAGGCCCAGCTTCTCCGGGGCCCCCGAGCCAGCCTGCTCTGTGCGGGGGGGAGGGGGCAGCCTGAGAGCTGTCGCGTGAGGGGTCCTCAGCGGGAGGCGGGCGTGGCAGGAGCTCCCAGCTCATAGGCCAGCGGTCTGTCCTGTTCAGTTTGAACCCCGACCCGCTGATCAGCACTGGGACCTGGGCACAGTGACAGCCTCCGCTTCCTTGTCTGTGAACTGTGTATCTTCCTTGCTCCGTCCTAACACGTAGCACTTGCTCAAGAAATGGGGTTTGGGTAAAAGTAACAAAAATAATCTCCAAAAGGAAAAGTCACGTTGAGCCAGTTTGGACTCTGGAGGCTGTGACCTGCCTTCCCGGGCTGCCCCAGCGCTGGGCGGGGGGTGGGGGGGGGGGTAAGAAAGAGGGTGCCCCAGCGCTGGGTGGGGGGGTGGGGGGGTAAGAAGGAGGCTGCCCCAGCGCTGGGGGGGGGGGGTAAGAAGGAGGGTGTCCCAGCGCTGGGCGGGGGGTGGGGGGTAAGAAGGAGGGTGTCCCAGCGCTGGGGGGGGGGGTAAGAGGAGGGTGCCCCAGCGCTAGGGGGGGTAAGAAGGAGGGTGTCCCAGCGCTGGGGGGGGGGGTAAGAAGGAGGGTGCCCCAGCGCTGGGGGGGGGGGGGGAAGAAGGAGGGTGTCCCAGCGCTGGGGGGGGTAAGAAGGAGGGTGCCCCAGCGCGGGGGTGGGGGTGGGGGGGGAAGAAGGAGGGTGCCCCAGCGCTGGGCGGAGGGGTGGGGGGTAAAAAGGAGGGTGTCCCAGCGCTGGGGGGGGGTAAGAAGGAGGGTGTCCCAGCGCCTGGGGGGGGGGGGAGGTAAGCGGGAGGTGTCCACGGCGGGCGTGTGGCTGAGCCTGTGGTGCCACATGAGTGAATTCAAACACGTCATGCTGAGAGAAAGCAGCCAGGCCCAGAGCCGTGTCCTCTGCTGCTCACACGACCCGTCCGTGCACGGGCGGAAAGGAGAAGAGGCAGCCGGGGGCGGGGGCGGTGGTGGGGGCGGGGGCGGGGCCGGGGCAGCTCATTTCTGTGTGGGGATAGAACAGTTTGGGATCAGAGCGTGGTGATGGTGCACAGCCTTGGGGATTTACTTAATGCCCTGAGTTGTATGCAGAAATGGTCAGAATGCACAGGAGGAGGGGGGTGAGCTGGGCTGCCTGGGTGGAGCTCCCCTGACCCTCCTGCGTGGCCACCAGGGTGGACGAGGTGAACTGGTCGCACTGGAACCAGAACTTGGGCATCATCAACGAGGACCCGGGCAGGAACGAGAGCTACCAGTACTACGGCTTCTCGCACACCGTGGGCCGCCTGCGCAGGGGTGAGCGGCCGGGCAGGGGCGGGCGGGGCGGCTGGCGGTCCCTCCTGAGCCCCGGTGGTCAGCCAGCGGAGGGGGAGGCCGGGAGCTGACCGCGGAGTCCTGTGCGAGCCGGGCCTCCCTCCCGCACTGAGCCATGGGACGGGGCAGGGTGCGGGCCAGCCTTGCCTGCCTGACTCTGACAGTGCCGTGTGCGCCGTGTGCGCCGTGTGCTCCGTGTGCTCCGTGTGCTGTGTGTTCTCCGTGTGTTCCGTGTGCTGTGTGTGCGCCGTGTGCTGTGTGTGCTCCGTGCACTTCGTGTGCTCCGTGTGCTGTGTGTGCTGTGTGTGTTCCGTGTGCTGTGTGTGCTCGTGTGCTGTGTGCGGTCCGTGTGCTGTGTGCGGTCCGTGTGCTGTGTGTGCTCCGTGTGCTGTGTGTGCTCCGTGTGCTGTGTGTGCTCCGTGCACTTCGTGTGCTCCGTGTGCTATGTGTGCTCCGTGTGCTGTGTGTGCTCCGTGCACTTCGTGTGCTCCGTGTGCTGTGTGTGCTGTGTGTGTTCCATGTGCTGTGTGTGTTCCGTGTGCTGTGTGCGGTCCGTGTGCTGTGTGTGCTCCGTGTGCTGTGTGTGCTCCGTGTGCTGTGTGTGCTCCGTGCACTTCGTGTGCTCCGTGTGCTGTGTGTGCTCCGTGTGCTGTGTGTGTTCCGTGTGCTGTGTGTGCTCCGTGTGCTGTGTGTGCTCCGTGTGCTGTGTGTGCTTTGTGTGCTCCATGTGTGCGGAGCCGTCTCCGCCCATGAGGTGGGGTCATGAGACCCCCTCGGAGAGCCGGGCGGGCCTGGCACACAGTAGGCGCTCTTATGGGCACGTGCCCGCTCCCCCAGCCCTCACCCTCGCCGCCCTCCCCAGATCGCTGGTCCTCGGTGGTGCCGCGCGTGGTGGAGCTGAACAAGAACTCGAACCCGGACGAGGTGGTGGTGCCTCTGGACACCGTGGGGAACCCCAGCTGCGACGGCCACCGGCAGGGCTACCCCCACAGGTGGAGGACTGATGACGCCCCCCTCTAGGGGCTGCCCCAGGGCCATGGTCCCAGCCCGCAGCCCCCTGCCCCTCCGCCACCATTTTGAGTCCGCCTGCGTTTCAGCCACATGCTCTGTGACCCCGAGGCGAGGGCCCGGCGGAGACACGGGGGCCCCAGGACCCTCTCCCCCGGCCCCCACCCCCCCGCCCCCCATCTCACTCCCATGGAGTCACGGAAGCCAAAGCCGGGCCTCCCGCCCCGGGGCCCCACCCTCCATTATTTATTGTTCTGCTCTCAGGAAAGCAGCGCCCCCTCACCCCCCACGGGACCTGGCAGAGGCCCGGGACCCTGCTCCGGGTCCGGGCGCACCGCTGGCCAGGCCCGCCCGCTCCTGCGCCCGGCCGCACACGGCGGTCTGTAGGGGCTGGGTTCGCTGGTGCTCAATAAACGTTCGTTCTCTGATGTGGAGCTGTGGGGGCGATGGGGGGTGACAGGCCCAGGTCACAGGAGGGAGACGGGAGCTGAGAGGTGCCCGTGGCCGGGGGAGGGGAGACGAGGGCAGTCGCAGTGGCCAAGGTGGTGGTGCTGGTGAGGGCTGGGGCCGGACAGGAGGTGTCGGTGTGGCCTGAGACAGGGTGATTGGAGTGGTGGTGGAGCGAGCAGAGGCGGAGGAGACAGCTCTGGCCAGGTGAGGCCTCAGGGTCGGAGGCAGGAGAGGGGCCGGCCCAGCAGGTGTGCTGTGGTGGAGCTGGAGGCTGCCCGTCTCCTGCCTGGGCAGCGCCCGCCTGGGGTCACTGCTCCTCCGGTCCCACCCGGGCAGCGCCCGCCTCCGGCGCGAGGGGGCCCCCCTGGCACCGCCCGCCACCTTCAGGCTTCGGACCCTCCAGCCGCGCCCAGAGGAGGAGGGACGGGGCCTGTGTCTCCTCTATGAGGGAGGAAGCTCCCTCAGACCCCCAGCCGACCTCTCCTGTGCCATTAGCCGGGTTTGTGTCACGTGTCCCACGCTCCAGCCAGCCAGCAGGCAGGGAGCAGCGGCGTGGCTCCGTGGATAGTGTGTCGGCCTGCAGGCTGAAGGGTCCCAGGTTCTATTCTGGTCCAAGGCACGTACCTTGGTTGTGGGCACATCCCCAGTAGGATGTGTGCAGGAGGCAGCTGATCGATGGTTCTCTCTCATTGATGTTTCTCACTGTCTAGCCCTCTCCCTTCCTCTCTGTAAAAAGTCAATAAAATATACTTAAAAGCAAGAAGCAAGGGAAGTGGGGAGGAAGGCAGTTTCCCCAGCAGGCGGTCCTGCGGGAAGGGAGAATGGAGGAATTCACGTTACCTAGGCAACCAGTAGCGTCTGCTACAGCTGTCCACCCTACATCCCAGCTTTCCCGGGGGGAGGGGGCCAATGGTCAGCAGGCATGGCCGTGGGATGGGCCTGCCCCCAAATCACAACACCCTCTCCACCCAAGGGGCCTGTGCAGCTTCCTGAGGTGTACTCGAAACTCATTCATTAAAGAACTGCAGCGTCACCCTGAGGACAAGGGTCCCGGGTTTGATTCCAGCCCAGAGCGCCTGCCTGGACTGTGGGCTCGGTCCCCAGTAGGGGGTTTGCAGGAGGCAGCTGACCAATGATTCTCTCATTGGTATTTCTCCCTCTCCCTTCCTCTCTAAAACCAATCAATAAATATATTTTTTAAAACTTTGCAGGCTATGAATTTTCCTCTGAGTACGTTTTTATCTTAACACAGAAACTTATGTGCTGGCCGGCTAGCTGAGCTGGTTAGAGGGTCCTCCCAATTCGCCAAGGTTGTGGTGTGGTCAGGGCATCCAGCACGAGTCAACCATGAATGCATAAATAAGCGGAACTACAAATAGAAGTTTCTCTCTTTCTCTCTCTATCCATAAATAAGCAATTTAAACATGTAGTGGCTTTTCCAACTGACCTCATTAATGTTTGATGGTTTGGGTGTTGATTATAACTCAGAAGCTGCTGAGGGGCGATTTAAAAAGTTTTCTCTCCCCAGGAAGATCTTAGGGATGACTTCCCCGGTGTCCCTCCGTGTGGGACACATGGGGGCTCCGCAGTGTTCTCAGGGGCCACGTTGGCTACAGGATCCCTTAGCAAAACACGCCCCACGGCCTCACCGGTGTGGCTCAGTGGATAGAGCGTCGGCTTGGGGACTGAAGGACCAGGTTCTATTCTGGTCAAGGGCATGTACCTGGGTTGTGGGCTCATCCCCAGTGGGGGTTTTGCGGGGGGCAGCTGATCGATCACTCTCTCTCGTTGATGATTCTAGCTCTCATCTCCCTTCCTCTCTGTAAAAAAAATCAATAAAAAATATATTTAAAAAAAATCAATAATATATATATAAAAGCCTGAGGATCCGCACCTCAGAGAGGCGATTAGAGCCAGGGATGGTGTCAGCTTCCCCGAAACCCCAGCGCCCGAGGAGGGCAGCTCCTGAGGGAGTTGGGGTGCTGACAGGTGTGCCAGTGGCCCAAGCCCCAACTCTTGCCTTACCCATGCCTCCCAGCATGGCTTTGTGTGCCTGCCCATGGGGGCTAAGCAGTGTCACCCCTGGTCACATGACCTGTTTTTACCGGATGGGATGCTGGCAGACACACCTGGTCCTGCCCTGGAAGGAGCTGAGAGCTCGGAGCAGGGCTGACCAGGCATGCCGCACTGGGTCAGAGGACCCGCAGACACAGGAGCGGGAGCGGGGCTGGCAGCAGAAGCTGGGCTGGGAGCCACAGGCTCTGTGACTTTTCTTCCGGTGCAGCAGCAGGTTTGGCGCTAACGGACGCAGACTCCAGAAGAAATAGTCAGTAGGCCCCGGGCAGGGCAGCGATGGAATGTCCACTGCCCTCCGTATCAGAGAGAAGAGGCTCAGAGAAGTGATTTCTCCCCAGACACCGGCTGGTGGGTGTGGGTGGGATCTGATCCAGGCCTCTGTCCCAGAGTCCCTCTGGGAAAGAACACAGTGACCTCTAAGGCCAAGGTCACGGGTGTGACCAAGCCCCGGGCGGGGCGGTCGCCTGCGGCTCCTGCTGAGCCCGAGGCCGTCAGCTCCCCTCCAGCCTCTTCCTCTGACCCCGCCCTGTGTTCCGACCAGATCTCTCGTGATGTGCGTGTGCGTGTGCGTGCCGTGCGTTTCCGTGACAAAGCACTCCGTGTCACATTGACAGGCGGGCTTTCTCATCTGCGTGTAAAGCGCGACGGGGAATAATTAGCGTTCCCGGAGCCGCACACAACGGTCCTCAGAAAAGATGTCTCAGGGACTCTCGGCTCCTAATTGAACAATTACCTCTCCTGTCTGTAAGTCGTTCGTTATCATGTGCCCTGTTATTATTGGCTGTTATTGTTTTAGATGATTGCTGGGGGTTTTTAAAAATCAAAAGCCGTTCTCACCCACAGTGCTCCTCTCCCCAGACCCGCCCTCTGACAGTCCCGAAGGTCAGTGGGCAGTGGTGTCTATCCCGATCGCCCGGCTGTGTCGTCAGGGCCGTTAACTAACCCAGACCTTCGTTCCTGGTCACTGCACTTTGCCACCGGGGGAAATGTTTGCATGATACCAAGCCCCTCTGCCTTTATGTTTTATTTTATTAATTTTTATTTTTATTTTTTAAATATATTTTATTGATTTTTTTTTTTTTAAAGAGAGGAAGAGAGAGGGATAGAGAGCTAGAAACATCAATGAGAGAGAACCATCGACCAGCTGCCTCCTACACACCCCTTACTGGGGATATGCCCGCAACCAAGGTACATGCCCTTGACCGGAATCGAACCTGGGACCTTTCAGTCCGTTGACTGATGTTCTATCCACTGAGCCAAACCGGTTTTGGCCTGCCTTTACGTTTTAGACTCCAAAGCCTTTGGAGGGATCGTTGCTCATCACGAGTGTAGGCCTGAGACAGAGCAGGGTGGCCCTGGGGCCTGAGGACAGGAGGGGGCTCGCAGTCAGGCCCCGCCCTGCGGGGAGGGCAGCGGCAGGGTCAGGAGTCACACGCAGGCCCGGCCACTGTCACCGCGTCCCTGGAGCCGTGAGCAGGGCCGTGGGCTGCGCCGCTGTCCCCAGCCACGGCCTCTTCCTTAGCGGCAGCGCTGTCTGCAGCTCCCGCTGGCCGCCGCCTCCCCAGGCTGGCCTGTGAGCTGAGGGCACCCGAGGGGAGGCAGAGGGGATAGAGGAGCAGGGAGGCCCTGCCCTCTCTGCCGGCACCGTGGGGCCCGATGGGCCGGCCGGAACCGCACAGCCGTCCTGTGACCAGGAAGGGCCGGGGGAACCGGAGACGAGAGGGCACGGGGCCTGGATGACACGGAGCGGCCGAGGTAACCAGCTCCGGCCCTCCGAGGGGTGTCCGAGAGGATCCTCCTTCTTACTTAAAGGCCACCGTTTCCTCGTACTCTGCCCAGCTCATGCAGACGCAAGGACAGGCTTTCATCCCCGTTTTACAGATGGAGATAGTGAGACCCAGGGAAGTGGACTTGCCTAAGGACACACGGCCAGGACTTGTGGGTCTGACCGCTGTCTCAGGAGGAGAAACTTCCTGGAGGGGCAGGAGTGCTTTTCTGAGGGGTGTGTGGCCCAGCCCCAGTTCCGAGCCCCGAGTCTTCTCAGCCCCGAGGTACTCAGTGACGTCAGACAGCCCCCCATGGGACCCATCCCGGAGGCCTTTGGCCTGAGCAGGGTGGGACAGCTGGTCCTGGAGACCCACCACCAGGGGTCACTGTGGTCAAACCCGGAGCCGAATCCCGGGCGGCTGGAGGAACACTGGACCCAGGCACCACGGTGGGCCTTCCTTGCTGGGCTTCCCTCCCGTGTGCCCGAGGCTGTAAGACTCAACCCCCCTACTTACCCCCCCCCCACTCCTGTTCTCCCCAACCCTCAATTCAGAGGGGGCTGCCTAGATCTGCCTCTGGGTAGCTGCTGTGTGCCCTTGGGCAAGTTGCCATCCCTCTCTGATCCTCACTTTTCTTTTTCAAAATAGGGGTATTCATTCCCACTTCTCCAACGAGGGCCCCCTTTCTCTCCCCGGGGGTCTTTCCCTCCCTTTGGGCCGAGGTTGACCGGTGTACGAAGACCATTTAGGGTGCGGTGGCCCCAGCATTGAGGCCGGACTCCAGGTCAGGGCTGGATTCCAGGCCTTGCTCTGCTGCAACCTCATTAGGAGTCTTTGTGGTGCAACGGGGGGAACTGAGACCCAGGCAGGAGCAGGGACTTGCTCCGGAGGTGGGACTTAGCACGCCCGAAGCCCGGTTTATTCCCGGGAAATTACAGGTGAAACACGAACACTTAGGTCAGAGGTGGGAGACGCCGGGCTACAGTGGAGGGCGTCTTGCCTGCAGGACTTCCAGAGCTTTCACTGCGGAGGCTCTCCAAGAGGCTCTGAATCTAGCTCTCGGATGTGTCTGACTTGGAACCCGCCTTCCGAGGTGGACATCGGCGGGCCCGGGTGCTGACAGAGATGCACTGGCTCGGGGGCATCTCCTACGGACAGGCTCTGAGGGACTGACCACCGTCTCCCACGCTGAACCCACGTGGGACTCACAGCGGAGACGCAGGCCGTGCCCAGAGGGCGGCCACGGCCACAGTGCGAGGGGCGGCCCTCACAGGACCCGTTCCCGTCATCCTGGTCCCGTGTCACCCGGGCCCCTGGCAGGCGTCACCACGCCCTTTGACAAACCACGAATCGAGGCTCAGCCCACCTGGGTGGCTCCGTGGCTGAGCGTCGACCCATGAACCAGGAGGTCAGAGTTGGATTCCTGGTCAGGGCACATGTCCGGGTTGTGGGCTCCATCCCTTGTAGGGGGTGTGCAGGAGGCAGCTGGTCCATGGTTCTTCCTCATCATGGGTGTTTCCACCTCTCTCCCTTTCCCTTCCTCTGAAATAAAAATAAAAAATAAGAAAGCATTGAGGCTCAGTGTGATCTGGCCACACGGAGGCCAGGCTTTTGCCTCCTCTTCCTCCTGCCACTCTCCGGCGAGCTGGTGATGGTGGTGACTGCACCAGGTTTGCCCACCGCACTGGCCAGGCTCCATCTTCCAGCGGCCAGGACGGGGGGCAGGGGACCGCCTGGGCCCTTTAAGACAGCCGAACTCGCAGGCGCAGTGCAGCGTGTGGGGTGCGGGGTGTGGGATCCCAGCGGCCACTGGGAGCAGAGTTCGCAGTCGCTGAAGGCAGGGGTCGAGCTGGTCTGAGCTCCCCTCCCAGAAGCAGGGAGCGCTCTGAGGCTGGGATGGAGCCAAGAAGACCAGGCGCCCAGAAGGGGGGTGCCCTGTGTGGGTGCCTCCGGGAGGTTCCAAAGCCTGCGCCCTGGCAGCTCCGAGGTCTCAGCCGGGCAGTTAGTGGTGGCTGGGGAGGTCACGTGCTAGCCACAGGCCCGGCGGCCAGCTCGGCTCCAGGTGTGCGAAGGGGAGCGGAGGAGACGGGGGTGGGGTGGGGGGGAGGAGAGGAATATGGCGGCTGGGCTGGGGGCTGTCAGGGTGCAGGTCCTTCTCTGCCCTTTCAGCAGGAAGTCCCCGCAGCCCGGACCCGGATTCTGGAGCCACATGACCACCTTGGGCCACTTCTGGCCACAGCAGAGCAGCTGGGAGCTCAGACCTGAGCCGGAGGCCTGCATTTCCCCCGCCCTCGCCCTCCGCCCCCCCCCGCCCCCCCCCCGGCCCCCTGGCTGTGAGCTGGACTGCCCTCCGGCCCCTCGCCCTCCGCCCCCCCCCGCCCCCCCGCCCCCCCGGCCCCCTGGCTGTGAGCTGGACTGCCCTCCGGCCCCCCGCCCTCTGCCCCCCCAGCCCCCGCCCCCCCGCCCCCCCGCCCCCCTGGCTGTGAGCTGGACTGCCCTCCGGCCCCTCGCCCTCCGCCCCCCCCCCCCGGCCCCCTGGCTGTGAGCTGGACTGCCCTCCGACCCTCGCCCTCTGCCCCCCCGCCCCCCCCCCCCCGGCCCCCTGGCTGTGAGCTGGACTGCCCTCCGCCCCCCCCCGCCCCCCCGCCCCCCCGCCCCCCTGGCTGTGAGCTGGACTGCCCTCCGGCCCCTCGCCCTCCGCCCCCCCCCCCGCCCCCCCGCCCCCCTGGCTGTGAGCTGGACTGCCCTCCGGCCCCTCGCCCTCCGCCCCCCCCCCGCCCCCCCGCCCCCCTGGCTGTGAGCTGGACTGCCCTCTGCCCCCCCCCCCCCCCGCCCCTCCGCCCCCCCGGCTGTGAGCTGGACTGCCCGCCGGCCCCTCGCCCTCCGCGCCGCTGGCACCTGTTAAGGCACGCGCCGTGCCCGCCCCCCGCGGGTGGTCCGGGTCAGGGACGTGCCAGCTGGGTCAGGGCCGGGGAGGCGGTAGGAGCGTACGTTTGCACCAGGGCCTGTGACAGTGGCTTCCTGACACCGGTTTGTGGGAAGCTGCAGAACCCGGGGCTCAGGGAGGACTCGCTGTGCGCTGAGCGGCGCCCCTGCCCGCGGGAACTGGCTGCTGGCCGCGGCGGGCAGCAGGCTCACCGACTGCGCCGTGTGGTACTCAGAGGGCAGACGGCGTGAGGGCGGGGCGGGCGGTGCTGGGGCCGTTTGGATCGGCTGGCTCCGTCCCAGGGAGAAGGAACCCGCCGCCAAGCACCCAGGCCTCTGCCAGGACGGCCGGGACCCCAGCTGGGCCTGGGCCCCCCCCACCCTGGGTGCCAGCAGAGAGAGAACGAGGTTTCCAGGACGGGAGGCGGGGCCTCAGCCCACCTGCAGTCCTCAGGGCCCCTGGAGGCGGTCTGTCCTCTCCTCCTCCTCCTCCTCCCGATCCCAGTTGGGTGGGCCACCGAGGCCATGGGGTGCTGAGGTGGCCCCGGGGCTGCTTTTCTCCTGGGATCCCGTCTGGGCTGGCTGGAGGGGACGGCTCAGAGCTACAGAGGATCAGACGCAGCCTCACTGCAGAGGCGGGGGCTGGCGTCCTCCGGGCCCGGCCTGTGAGGGCCCCAGCGGCTTCGGCCACGTCTGAAGATGGAGGCAGCCTGATGGGGTGTGGGGTTGATGGCAGAGCTGTGCCCCCCTTCTGTGTCCTAACGGGAGGTGGTGGTGGTGGGGGTGGTTTTAGTTCACACCTGGGAGAGGTGTTGTGAGGTCAGAAAGCACCGACAGCCACAGTTACATCCCTTTATCCTCCTGTGGCCTCCACCCGGCCCTGCCCAGCCCAGCCCGGCCCTGCCCACCTGGCCCTGCCCACCCAGTCCTGCCCAGCCCGGCCTTACCCTGCCCAGCCCGGCCCTGCCCAGCCCAGCCCTGCCCACCCTGGCCCTGCCCACCCTGGCCCTGCCCAGTCCGGCCTTACTCAGCTCGGCCCTGCCCACCCCGGCCTTACCCTGCCCAGCCCAGCCCGGCCCTGCCCAGCCTGGCCCAGCCCTGCCCACCCTGGCCCTGCCCACCCTGGCCTTACCCTGCCCAGCCCAGCCCGGCCCTGCCCAGCCCGGCCCTGCCTACCTGGCCCTGCCCAGCCCGGCCTTACTCAGCTCGGCCCTGCCCACCCGGCCCTGCCCAGCCCGGCCTTACCCTGCCCAGCCCGGCCTTACCCTGCCCAGCCCGGCCTTACCCTGCCCAGCCCAGCCCGGCCCTGCCCACCCAGCCCTGCCCAGCCCGGCCTTACTCAGCTCGGCCCTGCCCAGCCAGCCCATCCCGGCCTTACCCAGCCCATCCCGGCCTTACCCAGCCCAGCCTGGCCTGGCCCTGCCCACCAGCACTCTGCGGACCCCGTTCCCTGGTAGGGGTGACATGACCCAACTCAGGTCCTGAGTCCCCCCGAACGTGGCCCCTTCCTCTCGGAGCCTCCATGTGCTGCCAGGCTCGGGCCTGGGCATTCCCTCTGCCCCCTCCTCTGCCAGGGCCTCACCGGCCAGGCACCCAGCGGAGCTCCATGGGCCGGGGGCTGACGGGGTGCAGCCCCAGGAGGGGAGGCCCCCTCTGCCCCGATGCCGGCTGCAGGCCGCTGGCCGAGGCAGGATGGACGTGAGGAGGAGTCCTTGCTGTGGGTCCGAACCCCCTTTCTGCAGACCTGCTGTGTGACCACAGGCAGGTCACTTCCCCTCTCCGAGCCTGCGTCTTCCTCTAGGGGTGGTGGGCCCAGTGAGACGCGTGCCTGTGAAATGCCCAGCACAGGAAGTGCTAAAACAGGCCGAGCCCTCGGGTGGGGGGTCGCCAGGCACCAGGGCGCGGGGCGGGTGTGCTGGGCTGCCTGGGGAGGTGCCACGGCCCAGCCACGCTGGCCGGTCCCAGCCACACGTGTCCCTGTGGAAGCTGGGACCATGTAGGACACAGAGGAGAGCTGGGAAGGGACTTAGTGACGGGGTGCGGGGTGGGGACCCCGTCCAGACCCCTCCGTAGGGTTCCTGGAGGAGCCTCGGCCCCAGGGGGCTTCTCGGCTGCTCTGCGGAGGGACCTGGGCCTGACCACGTGGCTGACGCGGACAAGGCAATCGACCACGTCCACCCGGGGCCGGGCGTGGGGGGCAGGGGCCTGGCCTGTGGGGGCGGCGGCACACTCCACTCCCAGGGGCAGGAGAAAGCGCAGAACAATCCACAGCAGACGCCACCTTTTCCTTTTCTCCTTCCTCTTCGTTTTTAAAACAATACAGTGCAGACGGCACTTCTCACAGTAGAATATAATGGTCAATTTCCGTATAAAAAACATTCTCAGAGATTTGTAAATGCACTTAGTGCTCGACAGGCCTTGGAGAGATACAGTACCGCTTCCGGGGCCAGGGGCCGGTGGGGGGCGGGCCCGGGGGCCGGCCGCCTCCCTCGCCCGGATGGTGTGGGGGCTCTGGGGGTTCCGGCAGGAAGGGAGCTGCCCGGGGTCTCCCAGTGAAAACCAGCAGCTCCCGCCCCGGCTCCCCAAGAGGCCCCCGAGGACGGTGGGCAGTCCCTTGTGCGAATGGGGGGGCACCCGCCTCAGGCTCAGGGAGGTCCCCTCACAGACACACGTCTGGGGGCGATGCGTCCCCCAGACGAGGTGCCCTGTGCGATGCTGGTGCGGCCCACGCTGTGCCAGCAGCCCGGGGGGCCCCGGAGAGCAGGGAGGGGCGGGAGCCGGGGTGGGGAAGGGGGTGGGGTGCGGTTTCTCTGTGTTGGGAAGGAGTGAGGGGGGGGAGGAGAGCCTAAGGTGGGGGGGGGGCCGGTGGTCCCTGGAGCCCCCATGAGTGGCATTCACCTGGGTTGGCTGGTGGGGGGCCCTGCGGGACCGCTGACTCCTCTGCCGCTTCCCCAGGTGCCCGGGGGGGGGTGTGGGGGCTGTCTGACCCCGGGGGGCTATGGGCCCCCCTGACCTAAGCCCACATGTCTTCCTGCTCCCACCCTGGCCCGAGCTCCTCTCCGGAGAGCTAGAGGAACACGGCGGGAAGGTGGGCTCTCCCTGCCCTCTGCCTGGCCCTCCCCGTGCTGGGGGGCCGCAGATGTGGGCGGCGGGGCCTCGGTGAGCCAGGTCACCTGCCAGACCTCCACGGGCCCGGAGCGGCCAGCCCGGCTTCCCGGCGGCACCCGGGGCCCCTGCGCTTCGGCCGCTGTCCTCGCCCGCCTCCCGCCGGCGCCCTGTCCGTCCGTCCGTCCGTCCGTCCGCGCCGCCGGGCGGGCCTTATCTGTAGACGGGCAGGCGGATGTGGGCGTGCTGGTGGTCGAGCAGCCGGGGCACCGCCACCGTCTCGTAGCCCTTGCCCAGCATCTGCTCCTTGATGCAGGGCGGCCGCAGGTCCTTGATGAGATACTCCAGCGACTGCAGGCTGCTGCTCAGGGCGGCCGAGCCGCAGGCGCCCCTGCTGGGCAGGCCCGGGAGGGCCTCGGCGGGCGGCGCCCCCAGCTCCCGGGCGCCCCCGGGGCCCCGCTCCGCCCCGGCCCCCGCCGGGTTGTAGCCGTCGCTGGTGGGCGTCACCAGCGTGCTGTTCCAGGGCGCCGCGAGGTACTGGCCCACGGCGAGGCCGGGCAGCCCCACGCCGCGGGTGAGCGGGGACCCGCCCGGCCGCGCGTACGCCCGCCCCGCACACGCCTCCGGGGACTTGCCGCTGAAGGCCCGCGGGGGCGGGGGCGGCGGGGGCGGCTTCTGCGGCCACAGCAGGTAGTCCAGGCTGCCGTCCACGCACCGCGCCGGCTTGGCGGCTCCGGCCAAGGTCAAGGCCGCGCTCCCCGGGCCCAGCTCGGCGCCTCTGCGGCAGTCGGGCAGGCCGGCGGCCGAGTAGGCCAGGCCGGGGAAGCTGGGCACCAGGCCGTGCTTGGCCGGGCTGGGCTGGGGCACGGCCGCGGCCTGGCAGGCGACGGGGGCCGCGCCCGGGGCCTGGCACTGCTGGTTGAGCTGGTAGAGGATGCTGTGGATGGAGGGCAGGCTGGAGGGCGGCAGGGCCTGCCCGCGGCCGGGCAGGGGGATGGCGGCGGCGGCCGCGGGCAGGCCGGGCGGCGGGGCGGGCGCCTCGGGGGGCTTGGGGTAGGCCAGGGGCCCCAGAGTGCTGGGCGCCGGGTAGGGCGCGACGCCCACCTGCACAGCGGCCGGCGACAGCTTGGTCCGCTTGCCCTCGGCGCTCTTGAGCACGCCCTTGACGGGCGCGGCGGGCGCGGCGGCGGAGGAGACGGCGGCCTTGACCACGGCCAGCAGGCCCTGGTAGCCGGCGGGCGGCGGGTAGGGGCCGTGGCGCTGGCCGCACGTGTCGTAGCCGTTGACGGTGCGGCCCAGGTGCTTGTGCTGCGGCACGCGGATGGTGGTGGGGAAGATCTTGATGGACAGCGGGCTGTTGGCCACCTTCTCGGCATAGGCGTCCAGCTCGGCCGGGCTCGGGTAGCGGGAGGAATGCATGGAGCTGGCCGCCGTCTCGCCTGGGGGACCGGAGGAGAGGGAAGCACAGTGAGCACTGAGCAGTGACATGGGAGGCCTGGAGCCGCCCCCACGCCCACCGCCCCTCCTTCCCCTGTGCTGGTAAGCTCCATGGAGTGTAAGAGAAGGAGTCAGACTCCTCCTGTGACCATGCCTGGGGCCGGGGGTAGGGAGTGGCCAGTGTCCCGAAGGCCTGGCCCCTCCCAGCCGCCAGCCTGCCTGGTCGGCGGGCCTCCCGTCTGCTCACTGAGGACCAGCACCTGGTGCTCCTGGTGAGGTGGTGCGGGCGGCACTGGCATTGTGCCCGCAGGTCGGGGCTGACTCGGTGGCCCTCGGGCTGGCCTGTGTGATCAGCGAGTTCTGTAGGGATCGTGCCCCTGACAGAGCCGCTGGGACATGGGGAGGCAAATGCTCAGCTTTAGGAGAAAAGGCCCCCCAGTTTGCCCAGGAGCCTGCCAGGCACATGCCACCGGCAGAGCCCAGGAGTCCACGCCCACGCGCTTGGTGCTGACTTGGTTACGGAGCCTGTGGGTGCGCACGCCTGCTCCCCCTTTCCTCACCCGGCAAACGGGGGTTCGGGCACTGGTCTGTGAGCAGGCCTGGCGGGAGGGGGCCGCTGCGGGCATGCACCTGGCGCCCCAGGTCCTGTCCAGTCAGCGGGCGTGAGGGACAGCGCCCTGGCTGCCCAGCCCCATCCTGCGAAGCCGCCGCCGTGTCTGTGGACTGTGCTGTGTGGGCCGCGGGCACAACCGGCCCACCACGGGGAGGCAGGTCGCAGTGGGCCGACCCCTTCTCCCACCCAGAGCCTCTCCCCGTCCCAAGACACTCCTCAGTGCTGCCAGGGCCCTGTCTGAGGCAGGGGCCTGCCCCAGGGCGACGGAAAGACCCTGCCCGGGCTTGGGAGCTGGCTGGCCTGGCTGTAGGGCTGTGTGGCCTGTGCAAGTCGCTTGCAAAGCTGAGCCTCAGTTTTCTCACCTGTGGAATGGGTGCCAGGTCTGCAGGGTGACCTGGATTGTAGCAAGGGGCCCAGCAGCTGGGGAGGCGCACAGCAGGTGCTGGGAGATGGGGACCTGTCCGGGCCCTTGGGGGACGGGGGAGACCCTACAAGGTTTCAGAGGCAAACTGCCTTCCTGTCCTGTGCGCGCCCCCAGGACCACCAGTGCCTCCCGGGGGACTCAGGAGGGGCCTTCGCCACCCGGCACCTCAGTTTCCACATCTGTAAAATGGGTGTGCTGCTGACACTGCCTCCCAGAGGCTGTGAGGTTTGACAAGTCGCTGGCAGTGCAGTTAGCAGAAGCGGGTGCTCTCCGCGTCTGCGTCATCCTTCCCGGGCCTGCGCCAGGCCTTCCGGGAGAGGGAGGGGCGGGCCTGGCGCAGGTGGGCCTGGCGCTGTGGCTGCCCTCCCACAGCCTCACCACGGCCCCTCCGGGCCCACAGCCAATGTGGGCAAACGCATGCTCTGCTGGGAAGCCGGCAGTGGGGGCGCTGGGGAGCCAACCCAGCTGGGCTCCAGAAGTGCCTTAAAAAAAAAAATCTATATCTATATATATCTTTTATATATATATTATATTTTTTAGAGAGAGGAAGGGAGAGGGACGGAGCTAGAAACATCGATGAGAGAAAAACATTGATCAGCTGCCTCCTGCACACCCCCCACTGAGGATGTGCCTGCGACCAAGGTACATGCCCTTGACCGGAATCGAACCCAGGACCCTTCAGTCCGCAGGCCGACGCTCTATCCACTGAGCTAAACCGGTTAGGGCCAGAGATGACTTTTGGAAGAAAGGGCACCCAGTTCAGGCCGTGGTGAAAGGGGTGCGAGGGAGGGAGATGCCAGTGGGAACTGTCAGTAATTCGGAGGCAGCAGCCAGAGCCGTGTGCAGAGGCCCAGAGCCGTGTGCAGAGGCCCAGAGCCGTGTGCAGAGGCCCAGAGCCGTGTGCAGAGGCCGTGCTCGGGCTGAACCGCACAGAGAGGGCCTCCTCGCCGAGGGCAGCGGCTCTCACAGCGTCCTGCCCAGGGCTCGCTGCTGAGGTCCAGAGCTGCACTCCATGTCACACCTCGAGGGGGCGCTACTGGTATCTGGTGAGAGAGGGGCTGCTGAACATCCGCGATGCACAGCACAGCCCCCACAGAGACTGTCAGGGCCCCGAGGGCCAGCAGTGCGGGGGAGGCTGGCCCCGGCCCCGGGCAGCCAGGGAGGCTCAGCAGGGAGCGCAGGGCGGTTGGCACGTTAGGAAGGCCATCCACTCTGCCCCGCCCCCCCTTCCCGGTGCAAGGATGGGGCCTGCTGGGCCGGGCAGCAGGGAGGGGAGGGGATGGGAGAGGAGGGTAGGGGAGAGGAGAGGTGAGCAACAGGGAGGGGAGGGAAGGAGAGGGGAGGGGAGAGGCAGGCAGCAGGGAGGGGAGGGGATGGGAGAAGAGGGGAGAGGCGGGCAGCAGGGAGGGGAGGGGATGGGAGAGGAGGGGAGAGGCGGGCAGCAGGGAGAGGAGAGGCGGGCAGCAGGGAGGGTAGGGGAGGGCCAGGCAGTAGGAAGGGGAGAGGCGGGCGGCGCCGGAGGAGGCTGGAGCAGTGTGCTCGTACCTCGGGCCTGACCTGGCCAGACAGGCGGAGTGGCCAGGGGCCCCGTCCGGACCCCAGGGGCAGCCCCCACCTAAGTGCCTAAAGTCAGCTCGGTGTGGAGAATGGAAATGTCACTTGGCCGGCGGGCGGGGATCTTCTCTGGGGTTGGACTTAAACTACATTATACAAGCAATTTCATGGGCACTTAGCACCGCTCGGAGGGGCCTGCGGAAGGGGCCAGCTCTGCTTTCCAGCCATAAATCAGCAGTTGCTATAATGAGCACAAAAATGTCACTTTTATGCAATTTTACAGATGAACAAAACTGGTGAAATTAACTGTGGTAACCTACTATAGTCAGCAAAAGCAGCTGCCGGGGAAAAATTATATCTGTATGTATTTTTGTGCCTCTTAAACTCTCTGCCCAAGCAAGTTTCTGCCATTGTGGTGTGAAAACTCATTTGTCCTCACCATTATACTTCCATTTGGAGTTTATCTTGAGTATCCAATGAGCCACCAACTGTGAAAATGATTAAATCTACAAAATCTATCTAATGGATGGAATAAATTAGGTGTTTAAACCAAGCGGAAGGGGCGGGGAAGGAGTGCTGTTCCAGCTCCCGCTCATTGGAAGGAGGGCCCAGCGGGCTCCTCGGGGGCTGGTCCCTCTGGCTCTTCCTGGACCAAAGGTGGGGGCACAGCGGAGGCTGCCCTTGGGGGAGCAGGAGGCCCCGCTCTTCTGGGCCCCTCTTGTCTGGAGCACTGACAGCTCTGAGGTGGGAGGGTCCCCATTCCAGAGGAGCAAGCAGACAAGCTGTGGCACTGGGAAGGCGGGCTCCAAGACCCCCATGTCCTCTATGGTCCCTTCCCACTCCGAATGCGGCCGACCTCTACACCCCACAAGGGAAGGAGTGTGGGGCCCGGGGGCGGGGCTCATTCTCTCTCGGATCACTCCCTCTGGGAGAGGCAGCTGCCGCGGCGGACTCCTGCACCAGCCTGGGAGCCTTCCTGGGAGCGGCCCTCCAGCCCGGGTCAAGCTTTCGGATGGGCGCAGCTCCGGCCGGCCTCTGATGCGGGAGATGAGGAGCAGAGCTCCCAGCTAAGCCACTGCTGGGCTCCCGGCACACAGAAGCCGTGGGAGCCCCCGCACCACCGTTCATTGCTGCCCAGCAAGAGGGAACGAACACGCCCTCGCCTCTCGGAGGAGGGGATGGAAGCTCAGACCTGGGGCAGAGCCGGGTTTGGACCTGGTCTGCTTCCCGAGTCCTCTCCTCCCACGTCTGCCGCCTCTCCCTCCGCGCCAAGGCGGCCCCCGCGGGAGCAGAAGACTCCAAAAGCTCTCCCTCTCCTTCCACAGCCCGGGAGGAGGACTTCTGGGGTGGCTGTCAATCCTCCCCCGAGGGGCTTTCCCATTGGTTGTCAGAGGGAAGAGGCGGAGAGACACGTCGATTGGTTGCTTCCCGCATGTGCCCTGACCAGGAGGAGCCTGTGACCGAGGTCTGTGCCCTTGACCGGAATTGAACTCACGGCCCTTCGGTGTGCAGACCGATGTCCTGTCCACGGAGCCAAAGAGGAGGACGATCTTAACCAGCCTTGAGGCTCAGAGAGACAGGTGACCCCTCAGAGGCCAGGCGGGCAGGCAGCTGCTGGCCTGGCTCCTGCTCTGTCCTGGCGATGCCAGCTGGCGCCTGAGCCCGTCCTGCCTGGCAGTGCTCCTCGGGGTCCTGGGAGGGAGACTGCAGGGGGCCCTCAGGTCACGGGGTCCCCGCCTCACACCTGGCCGCCGTGTGGCCCTGCTGCACAGGTGCTCCTGGGCCCTGGCGGCTCACACAGCCTTTCCCTCCAGAGCGCAGGCCGTGGCTGGGGCCGGAGGCGGCCGGCCACCTGTGCTCAGGGTCACGGTGCAGCCCGTTTTGGCAAATGCAGCGGCACAGGACGAGGCCTCAGTGACGGTGCAGCAGAGCCAGCTGTGCGCGGAAGCTCCAAGCCAGGCATCTTCAAACTACGGCCCGCGGGCCACATGGGGCCCGCAGAGGAGTCTGATCCGGCCCGCCAGGTTTTTTGGGCAGTGAGCGCAGCCGAGGTGTTACAGTAGGAATTAGTAGTTCATATAGTCCGGCCCTCCAGCTCTCTGAGGGACCGTGATCTGGCCCCCACTTTAAAAAGTTTGAGGACCCCTGCTCCAAGCCATGGTGAGAGGGGGCAGAGCTCGTGGGGTGACGGCAGGCAGGGGAGGGGCCCCATGGCGAGGGGACCCCCCAGTTCCACGGCCTGGGCTTCGTCCCCGCAGGCCCTGAATCTGACTGCGTGGGCTGTCCCCCTCCCCCTCGCCGCTGGCCTCGACGTGGGCTCCCTGGGCTGCTCGCTCACTGCCATGACCCCGCCACCATGGGGCAGGCGCACAGGGAGCCGTGGAATGACCAGAGGCTGTGGCACCGGCACAGTTAGTGTGGGAGGTCCCCCGGAGGCGGCCAGGGAGCTGCCTTCCAAAGCCTCCCTCCCCACACCCGCTGGGTTCCTGGCCTCCTGGCAGCGCTGTCCTGGGCCAGGCAGGCCTCTGTGCCCGCACCTCAGGCTCCCGGCCTCTCTGCCACCTTCCCAGGAGCTGGTCTGAGTGAACTCGAAGCTGCTCAGGGTGCATTCACACCCCAGCCACCTGCTCGGCCCTCCCTCTGCACCCCTTGTGCCTGCTCCTCTCCTGCCCACAGCTCCTCCCTGTGCCCCCTCCTCCTGCCCAGAACTCCCTCCCTGTGCCCCCTCCTCCTGCCCACAGCTCCTCCCTGTGCCCCCTCCTCCTGCCCTCTCTGCCCCCTCCTCCTGCCCACAGCTCCTCCCTGTGCCTCCTCCTCCTGCCCACAGCTCCTCCCTGTGCCTCCTCCTGCCCACAGCTCCCTCCCTGTGCCTCCTCCTCCTTCCCACAGCTCCTCCCTGTGCCCCCTCCTCCTGCCCACAGCTCCTCCCTGTGCCCCCTCCTCCTGCCCACAGCTCCTCTCTCTGCCCCCTCCTCCTGCCCACAGCTCCTCCCTGTGCCCCCTCCTCCTGCCCACAGCTCCTCCCTGTGCCCCCTCCTCCTGCCCACAGCTCCTCCCTGTGCCTCCTCCTCCTGCCCACAGCTCCTCCCTGTGCCCCCTCCTCCTGCCCACAGCTCCTCCCTGTGCCCCCTCCTCCTGCCCAGAACTCCCTCCCTGTGCCCCCTCCTCCCGCCCACAGCTCCCTCTGCGTGCCCTCCTGCAGCCTCTGTGACATCCTTGGAAGGTGGGCCCTGGGTGTCAGGAGGAGGTTGGACATTCAAGGAACAGGGTATCAATCAGGGGCTGCAAATGCAAGTTCCCAGGATGTTGCTGCCCCCTGGAGGACAGATTGGGCATGGACTGAGGGGGCAGGAGGGCGTGCCCTGCCGCCCAGAGCTGACTCGTGAGACGGCACGGAGTCCCGCGGACGCCCTGCTCCAAGGCCTCCCAGAGGGTCACTGGGCTCCGCGTGCAGAAACCCCTCAGGCGCCCGCCCTGTGCCCGGGCACCCTGCCGCTCCGCCCGCCGCGGCCCCACCTGAGCTCGGTGGGAAACGTGAATGGCTGGCGGGAGCGGCCGGTCACCACTCCTTAAGTTACTGTCAGGGCCTTCCTTCCGCAGGGGGGTCAGCGGGCGGGTCACTGACGAGGGAGGAAGCCAGTAAGCAGCAGCCCTTTGGTGAGCGCTGATGCTGCTGCAGGCAGACAGGAGCGGGCCTGGCTCCCGCCTGCAGGAGGCTGAGGGGCGGCGGGTGCAGGGGGCGCTCTGCCGTGGAGCCCAGAGGGGAGCAGCCGGGACGGGGCTGCAGCGGCCACGCCCAGCATGGCCCGGAGCCGTGGGTGACCTGGCCCGGGGGAAGGGGACCCGGCCTCCCAGCTGTAAGGGAAGGGGGGGAGACTGCACGGTGAGCCCTGTGGTACCTGCTCACGGGGCAGGCGGAGGCGGTGGGTGGGGCCCGACGCCAGCCCAGAATTCCTGGTCCCCACACTGATCTCTGTGGGAACCCAGGCATCTGCCATGGGTGCACCTCATCCCTCGGTTACTGTGCTGCTGAACGCTGGGCACCCTCCTGGTCCCCCCGACCCGCTGGGCACCCCCTGGTCCCCCCCGACCCGCTGGGCACCCACTGGTCCCCCCCGACCCGCTGGGCACCCCCTGGTCCCCCCCGACCTGCTGGGCACCCCCTGGTCCCCCCCGACCCGCTGGGCACCCCCTGGTCCCCCCCGACCCGCTGGGCACCCTCTGGTCCCCCCCGACCCGCTGGACACCCCCTGGTCCCCCTGACCTGCTGGGCACCCCCTGGTCCCCCTGACCCGCTGGGCATCCCCTGGTCCCCCCCGACCGGCTGGGCACCCCCTGGTCCCCCCCGACCCGCTGGGCACCCCCTGGTCCCCCTGACCCGCTGGGCATCCCCTGGTCCCCCCCGCCACACTGGGCACCCCCTGGTCCCCCCCGACCCGCTGGGCACCCCCTGGTCCCCCCCGACCCGCTGGGCACCCCTGGTCCCCCTGACCCGCTGGGCACCCCCCTGGAGAGGCTGTTACCCACATTTGGGCTGTGAACGGGGTTAAGAAATGGGGAGAAGAAAAGTGTGCTGGCCAGAGCAGGCGTTCAGCAGATGCCATTTGTCCTGCTTTCTCAGCTTTACCTACTGCCTCCTTTTTTTTTTAAAATGTATTTTTATTGATTTCAGAGAGGAAGGGAGAGGGAGAAAGAGAAACATCAGTGATGAGAAGGAATCATTGAGTGGCTGCCTCCTGCACATCCCCTACTGGGGACTGAGCCCACAACCCAGGCCTGTGCCCTTGACGAGAATCTAACCCAGGATCCTTGAGTCCACAGGCTGATGCTCTATCCACTGAGCCAAACAGGCCTGTCTCCTCCTCTAAGGCTCAGGAAGTCACAGTGGGTGTGGCCTGTGTGGAGGGGGAGGGGTACCCCTGGGCACAGGGCCTGGCCTCCTCATTAACGGGCCACTAATCAGCTGTGGTGCCCGGAGAATCCCTAACGAGGCCACCTAGAGGCGAGGCCGGTGCTGGGCCAGGCGGGGCAGCTGCTCTCTGGCCTCCGGGAGGACAAGGGGCAGGGGCTGCCCACCACGCCATCTGCCCCAGCCCCAGCCCACTAGCTCTGGGGCAGCCCGAGGGTCTTGGATATCAGAGCCAGGTGTGGACCCAGGTACCAGCTGGGCCTCAGGGAAGGGACCCAGTTCCCTGGCCTCAGTTTCCCCTAAGGGGCAGAGTGGTGAGAGCGGGGAGGACGCCTGTCGGAAGGGAAGGCTGGGCATGTGACGATGCAGGAAGACAGGTTAGCGCATACGTGGATCTTATCTTTGCGATCTTGCTGAATTCATATTCTCTCGGGGGTTTCCATGCAGCTAGTTTTACTTCTTGCAGATCCGTGTGACTTGGAATTTCTGTTCCCTGCCTTACTGAGCGGCCAGGGCCCTGCAGGGTGGGTGGAGGCAGTGACGGGGTCTCTGTCACCCTCGGACGTCACCCCCCGCGGGCGGCCTGAGGCGGGCTGTGGCTGGACGCCGTAGCGACGAGGGAGCCGCCTGGTTTGCTAACCGCCCATCTGTCTGTTCGTGGGGAGGGGCTGAGGCCACCGGCCCTGCCCTGCGTCTCCGCCCTCTGTCCCCTCCCCTGTCCTCCCCTGGCGTCCGCCTGGCAGGGCCAGGCCTGCCCTCACCCCGGCTTCATAATTGCATCTGCTGCCTGACCAGAGGTTTGTTTTTAATGCTATTGGGGTTTTAAATAGCTTTGTTTCTTCCGTATTTTATTAGTGCGAGTAGAAGCTGCTGCACCTGCAGGAACGCTCACGGCAGCAGCTGCAGCCTGTCAGGGCCAAGCTCGGGGTCAGGGTCGCTGTGGGGAGCTGCTCGGGGTGAGGGGCCGGGAAGCTCTAGTCCCCTGTGGGTACGGGTGTGGGAAGGGGTCTCCCACCACCTGGGGGTGGGGGCTGAGGGCAGAGTGTTCGAGTCCACACCAGGCCCGAGATGGCCAGTTACCCATTTGCCTGAGACCATGCCCATGGCCCATGCAGGGCACAGCCAGGATTTGACCCCCGGACCCCTGTGGTCTCAGAGCCTGTGCCTGGAGGCTGGGGTGGGGGGGGAGGGCAGAGCGGCACCCTGCCCTCACCCACAGAGGCGCGGCCGGCGGTGCAGAGGTGGCGTGGCTCACACGAGGGGTGGCAGAGGGTCCTGGGGCGGTGGCCTCAGCGCCCCCTGCTTGATGGCAGGTCCCCGAGTATCAGCCGCCCCCACGTGCCTCTCTGAAGCTCTGCACAGCCTGTACTTCTAGCAGCTCAGGACAGGACTCCGAGTTTACGAATCAATACGGTGATGAGAAGGTACAGTACTTGTTAGCGGGTCCTGAGCAGCCGTCCGGGGTAGAACCCTGGGACGCCGGCAGCTGGGAGTAAAGACCTGCCAGGACCGGTTTGGCTCAGTGGATAGAGCGTCGGCCTGCGGATTGAAAGGTTCCAGGTTCGATTCCGGTCAAGGGCATGTTCCTTGGTTGCGGGTACATCCCCAGCAGGGGGTGTGCAAGAGGCAGCTGATTAAGGTTTCTCTCTCATCAGTGTTTCTAGCTCTCCATCCCTCTCCTTTCCTCTTTGTAAAAAACCAATAAAATAATAAAAAAAGATACGCACCATTAGAAAGAAAGACCCGAGGCCTGAGATGGAGAGGGGGGGGGGGGGAGGACACCTTCCCTCCTCCGACATCATTTCTCCTTTCTGCCTTCCCAGATCACTTTCTCCCACCACCTGGGACTGGCCATGACCCACCCTCCTGGCCACAGAGCCGCCCTGGCCCTGCCCTCCTCTGCCTGCCTGCCTCGGACCCTCGGAGAGCTGCGGCCGTTTCCGGTTTGCTCTGTGGTGGCCGTTCCTGTGCAGCCTGAGCGGTTAGGCTGCTCTGGCCCCATGTCAGAGGCCGCGGAGGAGTGGGCCTCCCGTCCCTGGGCTTCTGACATTGTCACACAGACGGTCAGAGCTGGACGGCCTCTTAGTCCATCTGGTCTGACCCTTGGCCTTCAGCAGGAGGAACCCAGGCCCCACACGCTGGCCCACCTGGCCCGGTCCCGAGACCTGGGCCTGACTGCCAGGGGGAAGGGCAGGGACCTCCGCCCGCTGTGCGGCTGGCCTGGCGCAGGGCCCCTGGCTCAGTGCTGCCCCCCTCCCTGCCACCCTCCTGTGAGCTCCACAGACCAAGTCAGTGCCTGGCCGACAAGTGCAGGGACGGCAGGGGAAGCGGGCCCCCCGCTGGCCCCCCTGTTAGGCCGCCAGGTCAGCATGCCCGTCCCTGCCTCCAGCAGAGGGCAAGGCCCTGGCAGCGGGGCAGTGGCATCAAGGGTCAAAGTGCCAGGTCCTGTGAGCTCGCAGGTCCATTCTGGGGGGATTTTTGCACAGACACACACACACACACACACAGACACACACACACACACACACACACATGTTCATTACAACACGGTCCGCACAGCAAGGGACAAACAGCCTTGGTGTCCACTGACCGACGGGGAGGTGCACTGTTCCTGCTCTGCCTGTGCTGGGTGAGGAGAGTGAGGAGGGTGAGGCGCCTTCCCGTCAGGCGGGGAGCAATCTGAAGATCGGGGAGTTTTGGGGAGGAAACTGGCAGGAGCTGGGAGCACAGGGTGAGGGTGTTTATGTAAAAAATATTTATTGCCGGGCCAGGGCTGCAGGCGCCTGAGAAGCTGCGGACACTGCTGTGCTGGGGAGGAGCTGTGTTTACTGTGAGTGCTGTGCTGGGGACCCGGTGCATGGACAGCACTCTGGGCTGTGAAGGACTTAACTTCATAACCGGCCATGACTGCGCCCCCTGGAGGCCACAGGAGTGAACTGTGTGAGGTTGTTAATCCTCAACCCCTGGACCCTCCGCCCTTCGTGAACAGCTGGGGGCGTGCGTGCATGTGTGTGTGCGTGCGTGCGTGCATGTGTGTGTGTGTGTGCGTGGAAAACACGTTTCCTGGAGCTGAAGGCCCCCAGGTTACCTGCCATTGTTCTGTTTGGTGAGGCAGCTAGTTCTCTACACCCTCTTCCTGACAGCACAACCCCTCTCTTCCTGAGAGAGAACACCAATTCCGACACTGACAGGAGACAGCTACCCCCTGAGCAAACGAACAACAAGCAGAGGAGGATGCCCAGTGGAGGTCCCAGGGAGGAAGCGAGGGAAGTGCCGAGGCCGGAGATTTCAGAGCCAGCACCGCACTTCCCAAACGTGAGGGATGCCCTGGCGTCCAGAACCTGCACCCTGTCTTTGCAGCAGTAAAACTAGGGGTGCGCCCGCTGGCAGAGCTGCCCACGGGGTTCCAGAGAGCAAAGGAGAGCGCTGAGACCACAGTCACCACACAGGCGGGACCTGCTTTTCTGAGTCCGCTGGGGGGTGCTGGGCTGGGGGGGACCCCGGGCTGGGGGGGCGCTGGGCTGGGGGGCGCTGGGCTGGGGGGTGCTGGGCTGGGGGGTGCTGGGCTGGGGGGGACCCCGGGGTGGGGGGGCGCTGGGCTGGGGGGTGCAGGGCTAGGGGGACCCCGGGCTGGGGGGGCGCTGGGCTGGGGGGCGCTGGGCTGGGGGGCGCTGGGCTGGGGTACCCCGGGCTGGGGGGGCGCTGGGCTGGGGGGACCCCGGGCTGGGGGGGTGCTGGGCTGGGGGGGCGCTGGGCTGGGAGGGCGCTGGGCTGGGGGGACCCCGGGCTAGGGGGGCGCTGGGCTGGGGGGACCCCGGGCTGGGGGGGCGCTGGGCTGGGGGGGCGCTGGGCTGGGGGGACCCCGGGCTGGGGGGGCGCTGGGCTGGGGGACCCCGGGCTGAGGGGACGCTGGGCTGGGGGGACCCCGGGCTGGGGGGGGGGCTGGGCTGGGAGGGCTGGGCTGGGGGGACCCCTCCTCCGGAGACAGCTCATCGGCGGGCAGCACAGGGCCCGCCCGGTGAGAACACACAGAAGAGCGAGGAGAGGCGGCGGATCAGTGAGGCAGTGGTGGGCAAAGCACTTCCGTGGGGAGAGAGCGATTAGGTGGAATGTTCACTGTGAGGGAAATGCAGGCTGAGACGCAGAGCCACAGAGCGGACCTGCAGGCGCCGAAGGAAGCCTCAATGCTGAAGCAAGAGGCACGGCGGGGAAGGAAAGGCAGCGAACGGAATGAGCACTTAGAAAGGCTCCCTCGGAGGAGGGAGGAGGGGGACGGCAGAGACAGCGGCTGCTGGCCTGGCCCCAAGGGGGAGAGAGGATCTGTCTGTCAGAGGGCGCGGCCTGTGCCGGGAACCAGACGTGTGTCCGTCCCGGCCCGGCCGGGGAAGGACGGCGTGAGAGAGGCAGCGGTCACAGTGAGGCTGAAGGAGGAAAGTCAGGCTCAGCTGCTCCAGGGCAGCGTCCAGCGCAGGCCGCAGAGACCCTCCCCGGAGCAGGAAGGCGGCAGACGGGCGCCCCGCAGGCCGCGGCTCCGGGAGTGCCTGCCGTGCGCGAGGCCTGAGCCGCGGGCTCAACGGGAAGGGAGACTGAGGCAGAGGAGCCGGTGGTGAGCACGGACCTGCTTCCCCCGAGGCAGACTGAGCGGCTGTGGTGCTGTGGCAGATGCTAACGTTACAAGCTCAGGAACGAGGAACGGCGTCCCTCGTGACAGAAGGGACAGGCGTGTAAGCACACAGGTGCCGCTTGGTTAACGGCTGGGGTCAGAGGCCATCACTTAACGTGCCGTCAGGTAATGGAGGGCGAAAGGTAGAAGGGAAAAGAAAATACAGTTGACCCTTGAACAACATAGGAGTTAGGGGTCCCGACCCTCCCATACACAGTCAAAAATCCACATAAAACTGTTGACTCCCCCAAAACCTAACTATCAATAGCCGGCTGCTGACCAGAAGCCTTACCGATAATATTAATAGTTGATCGATATGTATTTTGCATATTATATACATTCCATATTGTATTTCCACAACAAAGCAAGCTAGAGAAAGAACATGTTACTAAGGAAATCATAAGGATGAGAAAATACATTTATGGGACTGTACATATTTATTTAAAAAAAAATCCACATGTAAGTGGATCAATGTATCAATACTTCAAACCTGTGTTGTTCAAGCATCGACTGCACATTAATTTCAACATTTTATTCACCTTCGGGAAAGTAATAGATACTGTTCCAAAGAAACGGAAAGTCAGGGTATCATTTGAAGTTACACCGCCAGGACAGAAACACAGCCTTCCCCGGGATTCTGGGGGCCCAGGATAGAGCCGGGCACACAGGTCACTCAGGGAGAGACTTCTGAGAGCAATGACAGCACAGCACAAAACGAACTACGATGAGGTATCTGTCAGACCAAAATATATACATGTAAATGGGCTAAGCTCCCCAAAAAATGTTAAAGGCATCAGATGGAATCCCACACAAAGCGTAATCCAGCTCTGTAGCGTATGAGTCACAGCTAAGCGAAGTAATTCAGAAAGGCTGAAATAAAAGGACCGGTCCCGGTTTCAAGAAAAACGTGAATGAAAAGAGCAGAGGCTGCTCTCTGAACAGATGGAACTGGACCTGCCCCCAAGGCATTACACACAGTAAAGGAAGACGGCAAGTCCCTGTGAAGGTTTAAGGTATTAACAGCCACGTGCTAAATCACACCGGCTCGCCATTCATCAGGCCGAAGCTGTGGGCGCCACAAGGAGAAACAGACTGGAACACATTAGCGGTGGGCATCTAATTCATTTCTCTCTCCGTGACAGTAACTAAGGGCACCGAAGACCTTACTAACATAAGTAATGGGGTGGATATAATTGGTACACACCAGACTCTGAATCCTGAGAACAGACCACATCTTCTTTTCCCCATAAAGTGTAAAAACTCACAAAAAATGACCATAGAGTATACTGCAAAGAAAACTTTGATCATCCTATATGATGATCCCATATAATAAAAGGGTAATATGCAAACTGACCCTAATGGTGGAACAACCAGGAATGACTGATGGTTATGATGTGCACTGACCGCCAGGGGGCAGATGCTCAACGCAGGAGCTGCCCCTGGTGGTCCGAGCGCTGCCACGGGGAGCTCTGCTCAGCCAGAAGCTGGCTGACGGCTGTGAGCGCAGTGGTGGTGGCGGGACCCTATCCTGCCTCCTCGGCAGTGCTAGGGATGTCCGACCAGGAGCAGGCCCAAGCGGAGCGGGCCTAAGCCAGCAGGTGGACATCTCCTGGGGTCTCGCGGGCTGCCGGAGGGATGTATGACTGCCAGCTCGGGCCCAATCCCCTGGGGACTGGGCCGAAGGCGGCAGGTGGACATCCCCCAAGGAGTCCCCGACTGCGAATTTTCATGCACCGGCTCTAGTAATGCAATAAAACTAAAACAAAAAAACACAAAAGCACCTACTATCTGGGTGGAAAAATGGAACTCAACTGAGCCTCAGGTCAAAGAAGAAATCAAACCCAAATTATAAAATACACGGAGCAAAGACTACACATTAGAACCCATAGACGGTAGCTAAAGCAGTGTGCAGAGCATCCAGAGCCTTAATTTTTCCTTGTTATCAGTATAAAGATTTAAGCTTCTAAATAAATTAAAAACAAGGAAAGTAGGAAGATTTTAATAAAGATAAATGCATAAATTGATGAATTGGAAACCAGAAAAGGGTGATTACTAATAAATCCTAAATATGGCTCTTTGGGACAAGCAGGCAATAACCTCATTTGCTAACTAACCTAATCAGAAAAAAGAAAAGAAAGAAAAAGGGCACAAAATACACAAGTTTAAGAGATAAAGGGTGAGTTAATTGTTTTAAAGGAATTGTAAATTATTTTGCCCAGCTTCATGCAAATAAATGTGAAGACCTGGGTAAAACGAATACTTTTCTAGAGGAATATAATTTATCAAACTCATTCAATAAACAGAACAATTAAAACATAAATTATTACAGAAGAACCAGAGAACATTACCAAAGAGCTATCCACCCACCCAAAATAAATGCATGAGCCAAGACTGTGTAATGGGAGAGCAGCCGATCTGTTAAGGACAGAGCATCCATTTCTAGTTGGACTGCTACAAAGCTAGAGAAAGAGGGAAGCCTTCATTCTGTTTATGAACGAGTGTAACACTGACAGCAAAGCCCAACCCAAACTGCTCGAACTGAAGACCACTCTCACTGATGACACTGAGGGAAACTCCTAAGCAAGAGAGCTAGTCCAAGCTCCGAGTAGAATATTAAAAAGAAATATGCACCGTAGGCAAGTGGGATTCAACTAGAATGCAAGGATGGCTCGATATGAAGAAATCTATATCATTATACATATTGATTGATCACAGGAAATACCCATGTGATCATCTTCATAGATTTGGCAAACTTCAACTTCCATTCTTGACTTTTAGCATTCTTAATAAAACAAGAATAGATGGACACATATTGAACATGGTATCTGCCCCAATCTAGCATTGTGCGAGTGGAGAAATCTTAGAAGCTTCTCATTTAAAAAAAAAAATGTATTTTATTGATTTTTTACAGAGAGGAAGAGAGAGGGATAGAGAGTTAGAAACATCGATAAGAGGGAATCATCGATCAGCTGCCTCTTGTACACCCTCTACTGGGGATGTGCCTGCAACCAAAGTACATGCCCTTGATCGGAATCGAACATGGGACCTTTCAGTCCGCAGGCCAACACTCTATCCACAGAGCCAAACCGGTTTTGGCAGAAGCTTCTCATTTTTCTTTTTTAAATATTACTTCCTGGATTTGTGATTATGCCACATCTCATGTTTTAAAATATATTTCATTGATTTTTTTACAGAGAGAAAGGGAAAAGGATAGAGAGCTAGAAACATCGATGAGAGAGGAACATCGACCAGCTGCCTCCTGCACACCCCCTTCTGGGGATGTGCCCGCAACCAAGGTACATGCCCTTGACCGGAATCGAACCTGGGACCTCTCAGTACGCAGGCCGACGCTCTATCCATTGAGCCACATGGGTTTTGGCAGCTTCTCATTTTTTAATGAGAAATGGGACTAAGCAAGAACGTGTTTGACCATTTCTATTTTTCATTGTACCAGGGTCAGTAGCCAACCCTACTATACAAGACAAAGAAATTAAGGAATAAAACTTCCAAAGTAGGAAGTAAAAGTATCATTTGCAAGTGATACAATAGTATCACTGGAAAAACTGAGACTAAATTGAAAACCCATTACAAAGAGTCAACAGCTTTTATACAAATAACCTCTATTTTTGAAAGAAAAGACTCCACAAAAAAAGGTTACCTGTCCAGAAATAAACTAAAAGAATGTGTGGGATCTAAAGGAAGCAAATATTAAATCATGCCCGAGGGATGCACAGGAGTGGGACACTCCGAAAGGGACAGGCCCTGCCCTGAGGGAGAGACGCCGCCATCTCTGCCTGCACTGATTTCCAAGTGCAGCGCAGTCCCAGGAAGAACACAGATAGGATTATTGTTCTCGCCTAGATAACCTGACTCCGTGGCTCAGACAGAAATAAACACAGGGAACAAACAGCCCGGAAGTCCCGAGTGGAGGGAGGGGGGGAGAGTAACGAGGAATAGCATCAGCAGGTGAGTGTGCCTTACACTCCGGCCACGCCATGGCGGCCCCTCGCACATTCTGCTCAGCGAAGGAAGCCGGTCCCCAACGGCCGCCATCGCAGATTCCCTCCTGTGAAAGCCCGAAGGGGGCTACAGAGAAGGGAGGGGGGAGGGGCAGGGAGTGGCTGCTCCTGGTCAAGACGGGGTTTCTTGAAGTGACAAATCGCTCTAAAATGGACTGAAACATTCTAAAAACCCCTACCGTGTGCACTGTAGATGGGGGGATGGTGCGGTATGTGAATTACATGCCAACGGAGACGCTAAAACATTGGAAATGTCTGATAACACTGCAATAATTAGAACAGTGCTGCACCGACACGGACTCACTTTGGATCCACATCTCAAACTTTCCGCCAGAGGAATGACGAAACAATCAGACGTCACACGTTTAAAAAATTAAACCATAAAAATACTGGAAGAAACCCAGGGGGAGCGGCTTTCAGAACAGAGACCCTCCAATGTCCCACACGGAAGGATGTTCTAAGTCTGAGACAACATCCAAAGGCTGTGGGAATAGAGGAAAGGACGACAAATTTCACTCCGCAAGGAAAATTCCTCCTGGTACAATCAAAGGCAGATGACAGATCGGGGGAAACACCTGCAATTCGTGGGACAGACAGAGGCCCACGGCAACGACAACAGGACAACCTGACTGGGAAGACGGACCACAGAAACACACAGAGACAGACAGCCCCATCACAAACGCACGCCTCTGACCCAGCACCTCCACTTCCGGAAACGTGTCCTGTAGCCACACCCCGGGGCCCACACGCATTCTTCATCGCTGCACGCTTACGGCCGCGGCCGGGCCCCGCTCTCTGAGGCGACGGGCCAGGTAAGGGGGGACCGTCCTTGAGCGGCAAAGGGACGAGGACGCTCTGACTGCTGACATGCAGCCTGTGTCGCCGGGTGGAAAAGCGAGGGCCAGGTCAGTGTGTGACGTATGCGTGTGCACACGCGTGTGCTGGGACGTGCACAGCACAGCTCTCGGAGGCACACACGGGAAGCTGACAACACTGGCTGCCTCCGGCAGGGGGTGGCGGGCAGTGAGGGAAGGAAGGTTTTGGTCCGTGTATCCCTTCATCCCTTTTGAATACTGGACCCTAGGAATGTATGCGCTGAAGGTAAACACGTCTTGAACAAGAAGGAAGCAACAGTGTGAGCACAGTGCGCTGGGCTGAGCCTGGGCCCTCGGAGAGGCGACAGGGAGGGGCAGGGACTGTGGTGAACTGGAGACGTGTCCCCTTTAAGAGGCAGCAGGTCAGTTCTGGCCCACAGCCCTGTCCGGGAACACAGGCCTCTCACTGGATCCTCTTTTCCCCCCCAAGAGACACCAGAAGTCCATATTTTTATTCAAATCTCCCCGTTTTTAAATGTTTCCAAATTCTTCAAAATTAAAACAAAACACCCAAGCTGAGGGCGGCCAGCATAGCGGAGGACAGATGCCAGCGCAGGCCCTGAGCGGACACGCCCTCCGGGCACAGCAGCCGGGCGGCGGCCGCCCAGGACCACTCATCCCGGTTCCTGCGAAGCAGGGCCGTGACGGTGGCGACAGCCATGGCACACGGGGCGGCACAGGAGGGGCTGGGATTGGGCCGCGGCGCTGGCAGTGGCCAGAGAAGGCCGAGGGGAAGTGGCCACACCCCGCGGGAGCTGGCCGGACGGGAGGAGTGGGTGCCACTGCCGGGAGGGCCCCAGGGGGCAGCATGGCCCGCGGGACACGGAGTTCAAGACAGGCTCAAGGAGGGGGCAGGCTGGGCTGAGGGTGGCATCCCCACCCGGCAACTGCCTGCAGAGGCCGCGCCCACACAGAAACGAAGCCCGTGGGCTTGGTGGGCAGAGCAGGCAGAGGCGGAGGGCAGGGGTGCGGAGGGCAGGGGTGCGGAGGTGGGCAGAGCAGGCAGAGGCAGAGGGCAGGGCGCGGAGGGGGGCAGAGCAGGCAGAGGCAGAGGGCAGGGCGCGGAGGGGGGCATAGCAGGCAGAGGCGGAGGGCAGGGGCGCGGAGGGCAGGGGCGCGGAGGGGGACAGAGCAGGCAGAGGCGGAGGGCAGGGGCGCGGAGGGCAGGGGCGCGGAGGGGGGCAGAGCAGGCAGAGGCGGAGGGCAGGGGCGCGGAGGAGGGCAGGGGCGCGGAGGAGGGCAGGGCGTGGAGGGGGGCAGAGCAGGCAGAGGCGGAGGGCAGGGGCGCGGAGGGGGGCAGAGCAGGCAGAGGCGGAGGGCAGGGGCGTGGAGGGGGGCAGAGCAGGCAGGGGCGGAGGGCAGGGGCGTGGAGGAGGGCAGGGGCGCGGAGGGGGGCAGAGCAGGCAGAGGCGGAGGGCAGAGGCGCGGAGGGCAGGGGCGCGGAGGGCAGGGGCGTGGAGGAGGGCAGAGCAGGCAGAGGCGGAGGGCAGGGGCGCGGAGGGGGGCAGGGGCGCGGAGGGGGGCAGAGCAGGCAGAGGCGGAGGGCAGAGGCGCGGAGGGCAGGGGCGCGGAGGGCAGGGGCGCGGAGGGCAGGGGCGTGGAGGAGGGCAGGGGCGTGGAGGGGGCCGGGCGCGGTGCCACTCACACTTGCGCAGCTCCAGGCTCTTGCTCGGGCAGGCCAGGCGCTGGCCCGGGGGGTTCTGGGTCCTCTGCAGACAGGCCAGCATGGCTGAGCTGGGCCCGCGGTGCGGTGCGCTCTGTGGAGGGGCCTGTGAGAAGGGAGGGGAGGGGGTCACACACTGCTCCAGGCCCGCAGGCCCCCCCTCCCCCCTCAGCTGGGGTCGCTGCCCACAGCCTCCCATGCCCCGCCTGCCCCCCCCCGCAGAACCGGACACAGCAGACCCTCCTCCAGCAGCAGGAGGCTCCTGGGCCCACAGGAAGGGAAGGGGCCAGTCCCTGAGGGATGGAGCAGACCTGCCCCCGCCCTGCCCAGGGTGCACCCCTCCTCCAGGGACACCCCGCCCTGCCCAGAGCGACCCCTCCTCCAGGACCTGCCCCCGCCCTGCCCAGAACACACCCCTCCTCCAGGACCTGCCCCCGCCCTGCCCAGAGCGACCCCTCCTCCAGGGACACCCCGTCCTGCCCAGAGCGCACCCCTCCTCCAGGACCTGCCCCCGCCCTGCCCAGAGCACAACCCTCCTCCAGGACCTGCCCCCGCCCTGCCCAGAGCGACCCCTCCTCCAGGGACACCCCGCCCTGCCCAGAGCCCACCCCTCCTCCAGGACCTGCCCCTGCCCTGCCCAGAGTGCACCCCTCCTCCAGGACCTGCCCCTGCCCTGCCCAGAGTGCACCCCTCCTCCAGGACCTGCCCCCGCCCTGCCCAGAGCGACCCCTCCTCCAGGACCTGCCCCAGCCCTGCCCAGAGCACACCCCTCCTCCAGGACCTGCCCCCGCCCTGCCCAGAGCGCACCCCTCCTCCAGGGACACCCTGTCCTGCCCAGAGCGACCCCTCCTCCAGGACCTGCCCCCGCCCTGCCCAGAGCGCACCCCTCCTCCAGGACCTGCCCCCGCCCTGCCCAGAGCGCACCCCTCCTCCAGGGACACCCCGCCCTGCCCAGAGCCCACCCCTCCTCCAGGGACACCCCGCCCTGCCCAGAGCGCACCCCTCCTCCAGGGACACCCCGCCCTGCCCAGAGCAACCCCTCCTCCAGGGACACCCCGCCCTGCCCAGAGCGACCCCTCCTCCAGGGACACCCCGCCCTGCCCAGAGCAACCCCTCCTCCAGGGACACCCCGCCCTGCCCAGAGCGCACCCCTCCTCCAGGACCTGCCCCAGCCCTGCCCAGAGCGCACCCCTCCTCCAGGGACACCCCGCCCTGCCCAGAGCGACCCCTCCTCCAGGGACACCCCGCCCTGCCCAGAGCACACCCCTCCTCCAGGACCTGCCCCCGCCCTGCCCAGAGCGACCCCTCCTCCAGGACCTGCCCCAGCCCTGCCCAGAGCGACCCCTCCTCCAGGACCTGCCCCCGCCCTGCCCAGAGCGCACCCCTCCTCCCGGGACACCCCGCCCTGCCCAGAGCGACCCCTCCTCCAGGGACACCCCGCCCTGCCCAGAGCGACCCCTCCTCCAGGACCTGCCCCCGCCCTGCCCAGAGCGACCCCCTCCTCCAGGACCTGCCCCCGCCCTGCCCAGAGCGCACCCCTCCTCCAGGACCTGCCCCCGCCCTGCCCAGAGTGCACCCCCTCCTCCAGGACCTGCCCCCGCCCTGCCCAGAGCGCACCCCTCCTCCAGGGACACCCTGTCCTGCCCAGAGCGCACCCACGCGAGCGGGGCCTCAGCCTCAGACCCACGGAGCCCCGCGCCCTGAGCAGCGCCCCCACAGGGTCAGGGCGGGCTCCACGGGCGGCTCGCCCGGCGTCCACGTGGAAACACGTCTTTTCTCCACAAAACCCTTTCCTAGAACCCAGTCCCTGCGGAACGACACAGGCGGGGAGGCCCCTGCCAGGCCCTCCTTCCTCTTCCCAGCGGGAGCTGAACCCGGGCCCCGGACGTCCAGCCAGCCCCCACCCTGTCCCCACCAGCTCCTACCCCCAACACACACACAGACACACACACACACCACACACAGAGACACACACACACACACCACACACAGAGACACACACAGAGACACACATACACCAAACACACACACACACACACCACACACAGAGACACACAACACACACCACACAGACACACAGAGACACACACACACACACCACACAGAGACACACATACACACACCATACACAGACACACTCACACACACACAGAGACATACACACACACCACACACAGAGACACAGACCCACACACACACACAGACACACTCACAAACACTCACACAGAGACACACACACAGACACAGACACACACAGACACACAGACACACACACACCACACACACACACACTCACACACACAGACACACACAGAGGCACACACACACAGACACACACACCACACACTCATACACAGACACACACACTCACACAGACACACATACACCACACACTCATACACAGACACACACACACACATTCACACAGACACACATACACCACACACACAGACACATGCAGACACACACACAGACACACACAGAGACACACACACAGACACACGCAGACACACACAGAGACATACACAGAGACACACACACATAGACACAGACACACACACACACACAGACACACACACACACACACACACACACTCAGAGACACACAAACACACAGACACAGACACACACACTCACACACAGACACACACAGAGACACACAGAGACACACACAGAGACACACAGACAC